>NC_052311.1:6092955-6130893 GCF_016432855.1 Salvelinus namaycush | reverse complement strand
GTCAACAGGAAGAGGCTTCATGTTTAAAAGAGACCGACATGGTCAACAGGAAGAGGCTTCATGTTTAAAGAGACAGACATGGTCAACAGGAAAGCTTCATGGTTTAAAGAGACAGACATGGTCAACAGGAAGGCTTCATGGTTTAAAGAGACAGACATGGTCAACAGGAAGTGGCTTCATGGTTAAAAGAGACAGACATGGTCAACAGGAAAGACTTCATGGTTTAAAGAGACAGACATGGTCATACAGGAAGTCGAGTATGTCTAAGACGACATGGTAGCAGGAGAGGCTGGTAAAATTGTTACATTGGCACGACTGGTGGTACCAAACTCCAGGAACGAGACAGACCGATGGATCAAGGAGGAAAGGCTCATGGTTTTAAAGAGACAGACATGGTCAACAGGAAGAGGCTTCATGGTTTAAAGAGACAGACATGGTCAACAGGAAGTGGCTTCATGGTTTAAAGAGAGACCATGGGTCAACAGGAAGAAGGCTTCATGGTAAAGAGACAGACATGGTCAACAGGAGAAGGCTTCATGGTTTAAAGAGACAGACATGGTCAACAGAAGTGGCTTCATGGTTAAAGAGACAGACATGGTCAACAGGAAGGGCTTCATGGTTTAAAAGAGACAGACACCCATTCGTTCAACAGGAAGTGACTTCAGGTTTTAAAGAGACAACATGGTCAACAGGAAGTGGCTTCATGGTTTAAAAGACAGAAGACGGTTCAACAGGAAGTGGACCTTCATGGTTTAAAAGAGACAGACTGGTTCAACAGGGAAGTGACTTCATGTGTTTAAACACGACACCGAAGAACACACATGGTCAACAGGAAGTGGCTTCATGGTTTAAAAAGACAGGACATGGTCAACAGGAACAGAATTCAGCTTTTAAAGATGACAGGACATGGTCGAAACAGCGAAGGGCTTCATGGTTTAAAGAGACAGACATGGTCAACAGGAACAGGCTTCATGGTTTAAAGAGACAGACATGGTCAACAGGAAGTGGCTTCATGGTTTAAAGAGACAGAACATGGTCAACAGGAAGAAGGCTTCATGGTTTAAAGAGACAGACATGGCAACAGGAAAGACTTCATGGTTTAAAGAGACAGACATGGTCAACGGAAGAGACTTCATGGTTTTAAAGAGACAGACATGGTCAACAGGAAGGCTTCATGTTTTAAAGAGACAGACAGTGTTCAACAGGAACAGCTTCATGGTTTAAAGAGACACAGATCGACATGGTCAACAGGAAGTGGTCTCATGGTTTAAAGAGACAGACATGGTCACACAGGAAGAGGTCTTCATGGTTTAAAGAGACAGACATGGTCAACAGGAAGGTGCTTCATGGTTAAAGAGAAGACATGGTCAACAGGAACAGACTTCATGCGTTTGTAAAGGACCGAACCGTACATGGTCAACAGGAAGTGGCTTCATGGTTTTAAAGAGACAGACATGGTCCAACAGGGGGGGGAAAAAAAAAAGAGCTTCTGGTTTAAAGAGACAGACATGGTCAGGGAGGAAGAGGCTTCATGGTTTAAAGAGACAGGACATGGTCAGCACGGAGTGGCTTCATGGTTTAAAGAGACAGACATGGTCAAACAGAAGTGGCTTCAGGTTTAAAGAGACAGACATGGTCAACAGGAAGAGCTTCATGGTTTAAAGAGACAGACATGGTCAACAGGAAGTGGCTTCATGGTTTAAAGAGACAGACATGGTCAACAGGAAGGACTTCATGGTTTATAAGAGACAGACATGGTCAAGGAAGTGGCTTCATGGTTTAAAGAGACAGACATGGTCAACAGGAAGTGACATCAGGTTTAAAGAGACAGACATGGTCAACAGGAAGTGGCTTCAGGTTTAAAGAGACAGACATGGTCAAGGAAGAGGCTTCATGGTTTAAAGAGACAGACATGGTCAACAGGAAGTGGCTTCATGGTTTTAAAGAGACAACATGGTCAACAGGAAGAAGCTTCATGGTTTAAAGAGACAGACATGGTCAACAGGAAGAAGGACTTCATTGGTTTAAAGAAGAGACAGACATGGTCAGGAGGAAGGGCTTCATGGTTTAAAGAGACAGACATGGTCAAGGAAGAGGCTTCATGGTTTAAAGAGACAGACATGGTCAACAGGAAGAGGCTTCATGGTTTAAAGAGACAGACATGGTCAGGAGGAAGTGGGCTTCATGGTTTAAAGAGGAAAGACATGTGTCAACAGGAAGAGGCTTCATGGGTTTAAAGAGACAGACATGGTCAGGAGGAAGAGACTCATGGTTTAAAGAGACAGACATGGTCACAGGAAGGAAGTGCTTCATGGTTTAAAGAGACAGACATGGTCAACAGGAAGAGGCTTCATGGTTTTAAAGAGACAGACATGGTCAAACAGGAAGTGACTTCATGGTTTAAAGAGACAGACATGGTACAGGAGGAAGTGGCTTCATGGTTTAAAGAGACAGACATGGTCAACAGGAAGAGGCTATGTGGTAAGGAGACAGAAATGGTCAACAGGAAGAGGCTTCATGGGTTAAAGAGACAGACATGGTCAGGAGGAAGATGACTTCATGGTTAAAGAGACAGACATGGTCAACAGGAAAGACTTCATGGTTAAAGAGACAGACATCGTGTCAACAGGAAGTGGCTTCATGGTTTAAAGAGACAGAACATGGTCAACAGGAAGGGGCTTCATGGTTTAAAGAGACAAGACATGTAACAGGAAAGGACTTCATGTGTTTAAAGAGACAGACATGGTCAACAGGAAGAGACTTCATGGTTAAAGAGACAGACATGGTCACAGGAAGAGGCTTCATGGTTTAAAGAGACAGACATGGTCAACAGGAAGATGCTTCATGGTTTAAAGAGACAGACATGGTCAACAGGAAGGGCTTCATGGTTTTAAAGAGACAGACATGGTCAGGAGGAAGAGCTTCATGGTTTAAAGAGACAGACATCGGTACAGCAGGAAGAGGCTTCATGGTTTAAAGAGACAGACATGGTCAACAGGAAGGGCTTCATGGTTAAAGAGACAGACAGTGGTCAACAGGAAGAGGCTTCATGGTTTAAAGAGACAGACATGGTCAACAGAAGTGGCTTCATGGTTTAAAGAGACAGACATGGTCAACAGGAAGGGCTTCAGGTTTAAAGAGACAGACATGGTCAACAGGAAGGACTTCATGGTTTAAGAGAGACAAGACATGGTCAACAGGAAGGGCTTCATGGTTTAAAGAGACAGACATGGTCAACAGGAAAGCTTCATGGTTTAAAGAGACAGACATGGTCAACAGGAAGTGGCTTCATGGTTTAAAGAGACAGACATGGTCAACAGGAAAGACTTCATGGTTTAAAGAGACGACATGGTCAACAGGAAGTGGCTTCATGTTTTAAAGAGACAGACATGGTCAACAGGAAGATGCTTCATGGTTTAAAGAGCAGGACATGGTCACAGGAAAGACTTCATGTGTAAAGAGACAGACATGGTCAACAGAAGGAAGGACTTCATGGTTTAAAAGAGACAGACATGGTCAACAGGAAAGTGGCTTCATGGTTAAAGAGGACAGACATGGTCAACAGGAAAGACTTCAGGTTTAAAGAGACAGACATGGTCAACAGGAAGTGGCTTCATGGTTAAAGAGGACAGACATGGTCAACAGGAAGAGTTCATGGTTTAAAGAGAGACAGACATGGTCAACAGGAAGTGGCTTCATGGTTTAAAGAGACAGAACATGGTCAACAGGAAAGTGGCTTCATGGTTTAAGAGAGACAGACATGGTCAACAGGAAGTGGCTTCATGGTTTAAAGAGACAGACATGGTCAAAGGAAGAGACTTCATGGTTTAAAGAGACAGACATGGTCAACAGGAAGTGGCTTCATGGTTTAAAGAGACGAGGACAGTGTCAACAGGAACAGACTTCATGGTTTAAAGAGACAGACATGGTCAACAGGAAGTGGCTTCATGGTTAAAGAGACAGACATGGTCAACAGGAAGAGGCTCATGGTTTAAAGAGACAGACATGGTCAACAGAAGTGGCTTCATGGTTTAAAGAGACAGACATGGTCAACAGGAAAGGCTTCATGGTTTTAAAGAGACAGACATGGTCAACAAGGAAGTGGCTTCATGGTTTAAAGAGACAGACATGGTCAACAGGAAAGGACTTATGGTTTAAAGAGACAGACATGGTCACAGGAAGAGGCTTCATGGTTAAAGAGACAGACATGGTCAACAGGAAGAGGCTTCATGGTTTAAAGAGACAGACATCGGTTCAACAGGAAGGGCTTCATGGTTTAAAGAGACAGACATGGTCAACAGGAAGAGGCTCATTGTTTAAAGAGACAGACATGGTCAACAGGAAGTGGCTTCATGGTTTAAAGAGACAGACATGGTCAACAGGAAGTAGGCTTCATGGTTTTAAAGAGACAGACATGGTCAGGAGGAAGAGGCTTCATGGTTTTAAAGAGACATACAGAGTCAACAGGAACAGACTTCATGGTTTAAAGAGACAGACATGGTCAACAGGAAGAGGCTTCATGGTTAAAGAGACAGACATGGTCAACAGGAAGTGGCTTCATGTTTAAAGAGACAGACATGGTCAACAGGAAGTGGCTTCATGGTTAAAGAGGACAGACATGGTCAACAGGAAGAGACTTCATGGTTTTTAAGAGACAGACATGGTCAACAGGAAGAGGCTTCATGGTTTAAAGAGACAGACATGGTCAGGAGGAAGAGGCTTCATGGTTTAAAGAGACAGACATGGTCAGGAGGAAGAGGCTTAGGTTTAAAGAGACAGACATGGTCAGAGGAAGTGACTTCATGGTTTTAAAGAGACAGAACATGGTCAGCGGGAAGAGCTTCATGGTTAAAGAGACAGACATGGTCACAGGAAGTGACTTCATTGTTTAAAGAGACAGACATGGTCAACAGGAAGTGGCTTCATGGTTTAAAGAGACAGACATGGTCAACAGGAAGTGACTTCATGGTTTAAAGAGACAGACATGGTCAGGAGGAAGAGGCTTCATGGTTTAAGAGACAGACATGGTCAACAGGAAGTGACTTCATGGTTTAAGAGACAGACATGGTCAACAGGAAGTGGCTTCATGGTTTAAAGAGACAGACATGGTCAACAGGAAGAGGCTTCATGGTTTAAAGAGACAGACATGGTCCAACAGGAAGAGGCTTCATGGTTTAAGAGACAGACATGGTCAACAGGAAGAGGCTTCATGGTTTTAAAGAGACAGACATGGTCAACAGGAAGAGACTTCATGGTTTAAAGAGACAGACCATGGTCAACAGAAGTGACTTCATGGTTTAAAGAGACAGACATGGTCAGGAGGAAGAGGCTTCATGGTTTAAAGAGACAGACATGGTCAACAGGAAGAGGCTTCATGGTTTAAAGAGACAGACATGGTCAGGAGGAAGAGGCTTCATGGTTTAAAGAGACAGACATGGTCAACAGGAAGAGGCTTCATGGTTTAAAGAGACAGACATGGTCAGGAGGAAGAGGCTTCATGGTTTAAAGAGACAGACATGGTCAACAGGAAGAGGCTTCATGGTTTAAAGAGACAGACATGGTCAACAGGAAGAGGCTTCATGGTTTAAAGAGACAGACATGGTCAGGAGGAAGAGACTTCATGGTTTAAAGAGACAGACATGGTCAACAGGAAGAGGCTTCATGGTTTAAAGAGACAGACATGGTCAACAGGAACAGACTTCATGGTTTAAAGAGACAGACATGGTCAGGAGGAAGAGACTTCATGGTTTAAAGAGACAGACATGGTCAACAGGAAGTGGCTTCATGGTTTAAGAGACAGACATGGTCAACAGGAAGAGGCTTCATGGTTTAAAGAGACAGACATGGTCAACAGGAAGAGGCTTCATGGTTTAAAGAGACAGACATGGTCAACAGGAAGTGACTTCATGGTTTAAAGAGACAGACATGGTCAACAGGAAGTGGCTTCATGGTTTAAAGAGACAGACATGGTCAGGAGGAAGAGGCTTCATGGTTTAAAGAGACAGACATGGTCAACAGGAAGAGGCTTCATGGTTTAAAGAGACAGACATGGTCAGGAGGAAGTGACTTCATGGTTTAAAGAGACAGACATGGTCAACAGGAAGTGGCTTCATGGTTTAAAGAGACAGACATGGTCAACAGGAAGAGACTTCATGGTTTAAAGAGACAGACATGGTCAACAGGAAGTGGCTTCATGGTTTAAAGAGACAGACATGGTCAACAGGAAGTGGCTTCATGGTTTAAAGAGACAGACATGGTCAACAGGAAGTGGCTTCATGGTTTAAAGAGACAGACATGGTCAACAGGAAGTGGCTTCATGGTTTAAGAGACAGACATGGTCAACAGGAAGTGGCTTCATGGTTTAAAGAGACAGACATGGTCAACAGGAAGTGACTTCATGGTTTAAAGAGACAGACATGGTCAACAGGAAGAGGCTTCATGGTTTAAAGAGACAGACATGGTCAACAGGAAGTGGCTTCATGGTTTAAAGAGACAGACATGGTCAACAGGAAGTGGCTTCATGGTTTAAAGAGACAGACATGGTCAACAGGAAGTGGCTTCATGGTTTAAAGAGACAGACATGGTCAACAGGAAGTGACTTCATGGTTTAAAGAGACAGACATGGTCAACAGGAAGTGGCTTCATGGTTTAAAGAGACAGACATGGTCAGGAGGAAGAGACTTCATGGTTTAAAGAGACAGACATGGTCAACAGGAAGTGGCTTCATGGTTTAAAGAGACAGACATGGTCAACAGGAAGAGGCTTCATGGTTTAAAGAGACAGACATGGTCAACAGGAAGTGGCTTCATGGTTTAAAGAGACAGACATGGTCAACAGGAACAGACTTCATGGTTTAAAGAGACAGACATGGTCAACAGGAAGTGGCTTCATGGTTTAAAGAGACAGACATGGTCAACAGGAAGTGACTTCATGGTTTAAAGAGACAGACATGGTCAACAGGAAGAGGCTTCATGGTTTAAAGAGACAGACATGGTCAACAGGAAGAGGCTTCATGGTTTAAAGAGACAGACATGGTCAACAGGAAGTGGCTTCATGGTTTAAAGAGACAGACATGGTCAACAGGAAGAGGCTTCATGGTTTAAAGAGACAGACATGGTCAACAGGAAGTGGCTTCATGGTTTAAAGAGACAGACATGGTCAGGAGGAAGAGGCTTCATGGTTTAAAGAGACATACATGGTCAACAGGAACAGACTTCATGGTTTAAAGAGACAGACATGGTCAACAGGAAGAGGCTTCATGGTTTAAAGAGACAGACATGGTCAACAGGAAGTGGCTTCATGGTTTAAAGAGACAGACATGGTCAACAGGAAGTGGCTTCATGGTTTAAAGAGACAGACATGGTCAACAGGAAGAGACTTCATGGTTTAAAGAGACAGACATGGTCAACAGGAAGAGGCTTCATGGTTTAAAGAGACAGACATGGTCAGGAGGAAGAGGCTTCATGGTTTAAAGAGACAGACATGGTCAGGAGGAAGAGGCTTCATGGTTTAAAGAGACAGACATGGTCAGGAGGAAGTGACTTCATGGTTTAAAGAGACAGACATGGTCAGCGGGAAGAGGCTTCATGGTTTAAAGAGACAGACATGGTCAGCAGGAAGAGGCTTCATGGTTTAAAGAGACAGACATGGTCAGGAGGAAGAGGCTTCATGGTTTAAAGAGACAGACATGGTCAACAGGAAGTGGCTTCATGGTTTAAAGAGACAGACATGGTCAGGAGGAAGAGACTTCATGGTTTAAAGAGACAGACATGGTCAACAGGAAGTGACTTCATTGTTTAAAGAGACAGACATGGTCAACAGGAAGTGGCTTCATGGTTTAAAGAGACAGACATGGTCAACAGGAAGTGGCTTCATGGTTTAAAGAGACAGACATGGTCAGGAGGAAGAGGCTTCATGGTTTAAAGAGACAGACATGGTCAACAGGAAGTGACTTCATGGTTTAAAGAGACAGACATGGTCAACAGGAAGTGGCTTCATGGTTTAAAGAGACAGACATGGTCAACAGGAAGAGGCTTCATGGTTTAAAGAGACAGACATGGTCAGGAGGAAGAGGCTTCATGGTTTAAAGAGACAGACATGGTCAACAGGAAGAGGCTTCATGGTTTAAAGAGACAGACATGGTCAACAGGAAGAGACTTCATGGTTTAAAGAGACAGACATGGTCAACAGGAAGTGACTTCATGGTTTAAAGAGACAGACATGGTCAGGAGGAAGAGGCTTCATGGTTTAAAGAGACAGACATGGTCAACAGGAAGAGGCTTCATGGTTTAAAGAGACAGACATGGTCAGGAGGAAGAGGCTTCATGGTTTAAAGAGACAGACATGGTCAACAGGAAGAGGCTTCATGGTTTAAAGAGACAGACATGGTCAGGAGGAAGAGGCTTCATGGTTTAAAGAGACAGACATGGTCAACAGGAAGAGGCTTCATGGTTTAAAGAGACAGACATGGTCAACAGGAAGAGGCTTCATGGTTTAAAGAGACAGACATGGTCAGGAGGAAGAGACTTCATGGTTTAAAGAGACAGACATGGTCAACAGGAACAGACTTCATGGTTTAAAGAGACAGACATGGTCAACAGGAAGTGGCTTCATGGTTTAAAGAGACAGACATGGTCAACAGGAAGTGGCTTCATGGTTTAAAGAGACAGACATGGTCAGGAGGAAGAGGCTTCATGGTTTAAAGAGACAGACATGGTCAACAGGAAGTGACTTCATGGTTTAAAGAGACAGACATGGTCAACAGGAAGTGGCTTCATGGTTTAAAGAGACAGACATGGTCAACAGGAAGAGGCTTCATGGTTTAAAGAGACAGACATGGTCAGGAGGAAGAGGCTTCATGGTTTAAAGAGACAGACATGGTCAACAGGAAGAGGCTTCATGGTTTAAAGAGACAGACATGGTCAACAGGAAGAGACTTCATGGTTTAAAGAGACAGACATGGTCAACAGGAAGTGACTTCATGGTTTAAAGAGACAGACATGGTCAGGAGGAAGAGGCTTCATGGTTTAAAGAGACAGACATGGTCAACAGGAAGAGGCTTCATGGTTTAAAGAGACAGACATGGTCAGGAGGAAGAGGCTTCATGGTTTAAAGAGACAGACATGGTCAACAGGAAGAGGCTTCATGGTTTAAAGAGACAGACATGGTCAGGAGGAAGAGGCTTCATGGTTTAAAGAGACAGACATGGTCAACAGGAAGAGGCTTCATGGTTTAAAGAGACAGACATGGTCAACAGGAAGAGGCTTCATGGTTTAAAGAGACAGACATGGTCAGGAGGAAGAGACTTCATGGTTTAAAGAGACAGACATGGTCAACAGGAAGAGGCTTCATGGTTTAAAGAGACAGACATGGTCAACAGGAACAGACTTCATGGTTTAAAGAGACAGACATGGTCAGGAGGAAGAGACTTCATGGTTTAAAGAGACAGACATGGTCAACAGGAAGTGGCTTCATGGTTTAAAGAGACAGACATGGTCAACAGGAAGAGGCTTCATGGTTTAAAGAGACAGACATGGTCAACAGGAAGAGGCTTCATGGTTTAAAGAGACAGACATGGTCAACAGGAAGTGACTTCATGGTTTAAAGAGACAGACATGGTCAACAGGAAGTGGCTTCATGGTTTAAAGAGACAGACATGGTCAGGAGGAAGAGGCTTCATGGTTTAAAGAGACAGACATGGTCAACAGGAAGAGGCTTCATGGTTTAAAGAGACAGACATGGTCAGGAGGAAGTGACTTCATGGTTTAAGAGACAGACATGGTCAACAGGAAGTGGCTTCATGGTTTAAAGAGACAGACATGGTCAACAGGAAGAGACTTCATGGTTTAAAGAGACAGACATGGTCAACAGGAAGTGGCTTCATGGTTTAAAGAGACAGACATGGTCAACAGGAAGTGGCTTCATGGTTTAAAGAGACAGACATGGTCAACAGGAAGTGGCTTCATGGTTTAAAGAGACAGACATGGTCAACAGGAAGTGGCTTCATGGTTTAAAGAGACAGACATGGTCAACAGGAAGTGGCTTCATGGTTTAAAGAGACAGACATGGTCAACAGGAAGTGACTTCATGGTTTAAAGAGACAGACATGGTCAACAGGAAGTGGCTTCATGGTTTAAAGAGACAGACATGGTCAACAGGAAGTGGCTTCATGGTTTAAAGAGACAGACATGGTCAACAGGAAGTGACTTCATGGTTTAAAGAGACAGACATGGTCAACAGGAAGTGGCTTCATGGTTTAAAGAGACAGACATGGTCAACAGGAACAGACACCAGACATACTGTTAATCAGGGTAAAGTCTTATTCATCAGATACTGTACAGACCTGCTATTAATCAGGGTAAAGTCTTATTCATCAGATACAGTACAGACCTGCTATTAATCAGGGTAAAGTCTTATTCATCAGATACTGTACAGACCTGCTATTAATCAGGGTAAAGTCTTATTCATCAGATACAGTACAGACCTGCTATTAATCAGAGCTATGTTCAGGCCTATAGAACATACAGTACAGACCTGCTATGTTCAGGCCTATAGAACATACAGTACAGACCTGCTATGTTCAGGCCTATAGAACATACAGTACAGACCTGCTATGTTCAGGCCTATAGAACATACAGTACAGACCTGCTATGTTCAGGCCTATAGAACATACAGTACAGACCTGCTGTGTTCAGGCCTATAGAACATACAGTACAGACCTGCTGTGTTCAGGCCTATAGAACATACAGTACAGACCTGCTGTGTTCAGGCCTATAGAACATACAGTACAGACCTGCTATGTTCAGGCCTATAGAACATACAGTACAGACCTGCTGTGTTCAGGCCTATAGAACATACAGTACAGACCTGCTGTGTTCAGGCCTATAGAACATACAGTACAGACCTGCTATGTTCAGGCCTATAGAACATACAGTACAGACCTGCTATGTGCAGGCCTATAGAACATACAGTACAGACCTGCTGTGTTCAGGCCTATAGAACATACAGTACAGACCTGCTGTGTTCAGGCCTATAGAACATACAGTACAGACCTGCTATGTTCAGGCCTATAGAACATACAGTACAGACCTGCTATGTGCAGGCCTATAGAACATACAGTATTGCTTTATACTTTCAGCAGCAGTATTGACATTATGTCCCATCCTTATTCCACCAAGGACTCTGGAGTCAAATAACCGGGTGTAACGGCCTGTTAAGCAGAATTACATGGATTCTCAGTGACCCCGGTCCTGTGTGTGCTGCATGCCCTGACTGAGCACTAGAGACACTGCGTTTATAAATGGGTTACTATTCACAAATTAATTCAGCGGAAATAGGTCCCGTCTCCTTACACCAATAACGAGTTAAGTGGCGTCTATGTTTGATTTTGACAACCATGGGAAATGGTGGTACAGAGAAAGGGTCCGTGTCCCAACTCGCACCCTCTTCCCTATATAGTGCACTACTTTTGACCGAAGCCCTATGTGCCCTGGTCAAAAGTAGTGCACCAAGTAGGGAATCAGGTGCCATTTGGGATGCAGAAGAGTGACTCACAACAGCCTGCCTGTCTATCTGGCTGCACATTACATTTGAACTTAACACAATTAGTTGGCTACGGATATTCTGTAGAATCAAATGACGTGGTTGATTATCAATTCCTCCTTCCTAAAAATACATTGAAGGGCTTTGCTGTCTGTCACAGATGAATCCCTCTGCCTTATGTCCCAGAGGAAATCACACGTGACACGACACCCCTGCCCCTGGCGGTTGATCTCATATAGATCACTCAGACAGAGGGGACGCCCCAAATGACACCCATTCCCTATATACTGCACTGCTTTTGCCCAGAGATCATACCCATAGGGCTCTGGTCCAAAGTAGTGCACTATATAGGTAGTGACGTTGCCACGAGCAACATTAAGGGGGTGTGTAACACAGAGTGTAGGAGGGACAGCTATGTCATGTGGAGGGAGGGTTCAGAGTCCTTAAACTGTCATTTTTGTTGTGTTTTTCAGTAATGTGGATGTTTGATGTTGTGTCTGGACTATGTCATGCCTCTCACCTTATCAGACGGCATCTTCTAGTACGTAAAATATCTGTGATAATCAGACAATGAAGACATATCTAATCAAATCTAATCTCAATATCTGCTGCTCGTGGCAACGTCCTATCCTTCGTGGTATTGTGCTCTGGTCGTTCTGGCGGGAAGCAGGGGGGGTTGGGGGAAATGTGAGGGGAGACTCAGGGGCCGGATAGGTGGGATGGGAAGGGATAGGATACATGGTCTCTGCGTGGGGAGGGAGGATGCAGGCGGTTGGATGGGGACTGAGGGGTGGGATACATGGTTTCTGGGTGGGGAGGGAGGATGCAGGTTGGATGGGGACTGAGGAATGGGATACATGGTTTCTGGGTGGGGAGGGAGGATGCAGGCGGTTGGATGGGGACTGAGGGATGGGATACATGGTTTCTGGGTGGGGAGGGAGGGAGGATGCAGGCGGTTGGATGGGGACTGAGGGGTGGGATACATGGTTTCTGGGTGGGGAGGGAGGATGCAGGCGGATGGATTGGGACAGAGGGGTGGGATACATGGTTTCTGGGTGGGGAGGGAGGATGCAGGCGGTTGGATGGGGACTGAGGGATGGGATACAAGGTTTCTGGGTGGGGAGGGAGGGAGGATGCAGGTTGGATGGGGACTGAGGGGTGGGATACATGGTTTCTGGGTGGGGAGGGAGGATGCAGGTTGGATGGGGACTGGGGGGTGGGATACATGGTTTCTGGGTGGGGAGGGAGGATGCAGGCGGTTGGATGGGGACTGAGGGGTGGGATACATGGTTTCTGGGTGGGGAGGGAGGATGCAGGTTGGATGGGGACTGAGGGGTGGGATACATGGTTTCTGGGTGGGGAGGGAGGATGCAGGCGGTTGGATGGGGACTGAGGGGTGGGATACATGGTTTCTGGGTGGGGAGGGAGGATGCAGGTTGGATGGGGACTGAGGGGTGGGATACATGGTTTCTGGGTGGGGAGGGAGGATGCAGGCGGATGGATTGGGACAGAGGGGTGGGATACATGGTTTCTGGGTGGGGAGGGAGGATGCAGGTTGGATGGGGACTGAGGGGTGGGATACATGCTTTCTGGGTGGGGAGGGAGGATGCAGGCGGTTGGATGGGGACTGAGGGGTGGGATACATGGTCTCTGCGTGGGGAGGGAGGATGCAGGCGGTTGGATGGGGACTGAGGGGTGGGATACATGGTTTCTGCGTGGGGAGGGAGGATGCAGGTTGGATGGGGACTGAGGGGTGGGATACATGGTCTCTGCGTGGGGAGGGAGGATGCAGGTTGGATGGGGACTGAGGGGTGGGATACATGCTTTCTGGGTGGGGAGGGAGTGGTGGGGGTGGATTGGGGTTATCTTTGCACGTATTTCTTTGATCATTTTTGCACCTGTAAACACCCCCCCACCCCAGTGACAAAATAATAACTAACTAAAAAAGTTATTCCCCAAAAAGCGAGTAACCTACCCAAACCTGGATATACTGCTACTCTGAGATGTTAATCAGGTGAACATATTACTATAATGCTTGTCATGTTTCTTCGTATTGATCTTCATCCAGCTCTTATCTTTTGACACAATGCTGTCATCTTGTTTGATACTGATCGTAATCACCAGTGTTACCCATGGTCACAGTAACCATCAGTGTTACCCATGGTCACAGTAATCATACGTGTTACCCATGGTTACAGTAACCATCAGTGTTACCCATGGTCACAGTAACCATCAGTGTTACCCATGGTCACAGTAATCATACGTGTTACCCATGGTCACAGTAATCATCAGTGTTACCCATGGTCACAGTGACCATCAGTGTTACCCATGGTCACAGTGACCATCAGTGTTACCCATGGTCACAGTAACCATCAGTGTTACCCATGGTCACAGTAACCATCAGTGTTACCCATGGTCACAGTAATCATCAGTGTTACCCATGGTCACAGTAATCATAAGTGTTACCCATGGTTACAGTAACCATCAGTGTTACCCATGGTCACAGTAACCATCAGTGTTACCCATGGTTACAGTAACCATCAGTGTTACCCATGGTCACAGTAATCATAAGTGTTACCCATGGTTACAGTAATCATCAGTGTTACCCATGGTCACAGTAACCATCAGTGTTACCCATGGTCACAGTGACCATCAGTGTTACCCATCGTCACAGTAACCATCAGTGTTACCCATGGTCACAGTAACCATCAGTGTTACCCATGGTCACAGTAACCATCAGTGTTACCCATGGTCACAGTAACCATCAGTGTTACCCATCGTCACAGTAACCATCAGTGTTACCCATGGTCACAGTAACCATCAGTGTTACCCATCGTCACAGTAACCATCAGTGTTACCCATCGTCACAGTAATCATCAGCTATTACGAAGCAATCCAGTGTATTTTCGGTATGAACTCCTTTCCGTTTGTATCTGGCCTATCAGTGTCCCTGGGGCCTCCCCCAAGGCAGCTTACAGGCATCAGAGCACAACCACAGGTCCCACCTGCTGCCTGACTGAATGCGCACACACACACACACACACACACACACACACACACACACACACACACACACACACACACACACACACACACACACACACACACACACACACACACACACACACACACACACACACACACACACACACACACACACACACACTGAGAGGAGGTGTCTTTTGGGTCCACCAGTCACAACGTGGACAGGGCAATATCTCTATTAGCAACAAAACGGGCTCTATTTTCAATTAAAACACTGCTGCCTTCCATGGAGTGATTACTGTACCTTTAACCTAGCCTGACCCGGGTGACACCGTCCTCTCTGCTGGGGACAGATATAGCCTGCGTCCAAAATGGCACCCTTTTCCCTATGGTTGCTGGTCAAAAGTAGTGCACTATGTAGGGAATAGGGTAGCATTTGGAACTTAAACATAGAAAGATCCATCCACATATGGACAGGTGGAACCAAGGGAAGTGAGGATTGGGACCAGTAGAGGCATATTAGGAGACCTATGACTGCAAATCAGCCATGGGTTCAAATACTATTTGAAATATTTTATGTGTTTTGAGCGTTTGCGTTTTGCCAGTACTCTATTGGTTCCATTGTGCAAGACAAGTTACATCAAACCCAGATAAAGTATTTGAACCCATGTTCTGACCGCAGTAGATGAATACCCTGGTCCCTGAGTGACCATGCGTGAGTGATTATAACATGATGCCTCAACAGGAGATTGGATTAACTACCAATCAGGATCAGGTCAGTGGGACTGTGGCTCAAGCAGCTGATCTGACTCTTAACTGAATGAGTGTTGCTCAGCTGACCTGCTAATCTTCATTACACATGCACATCCTATAGGCTACGTACACATGCACATCCTATAGGCTACGTACACATGCACATCCTATAGGCTACGTACACATGCACATCCTATAGGCTACTTCCACATGCACATCCTATAGGCTACGTCCACATGGCTTCCACATGCACATCCTATAGGCTACGTACACATGCACATCCTATAGGCTACGTACACATGGCTTCCACATGCACATTCTATAGGCACATTCTATAGGCTACATACACATACACAACCTATAGGCTACGTACACATGCACATCCTATAGGCTACGTACACATGCACATCCTATAGGCTACGTACACATGCACATCCTATAGGCTACTTCCACATGCACATCCTATAGGCTACGTCCACATGCACATCCTATAGGCTACGTACACATGCACATCCTATAGGCTACTTCCACATGCACATCCTATAGGCTACGTACACATGCACATCCTGCAGGCTACGTCCTCAAAAAGGTTAGGCATACGACTGAGGCAGCTAGGTATTTTTTATAAGCTAAGGCTTTGTCCCAGATGGAACCCTATTCCCTATATAAGTGGATGTATTTATTATAGGATGAGTTGTTGGAATGTGGATGTATTTATAATAGGATAAGTTGTTGGAATGTGGATGTATTTATTATAGGATGAGTTGTTGGAATGTGGACGTATTTATTATACGATGAGGTGGAATGTGGATGTATTTATAATAGGATAAGTTGTTGGAATGTGGATGTATTTATTATAGGATGAGTTGTTGGAATGTGGACGTATTTATAATAGGATGAGATGGAATGTGGACGTATTTATAATAGGATGAGATGGAATGTGGACGTATTGATAACAGGATAAGTTGTTGGAATGTGGACGTATTTATAATAGGATGAGATGGAATGTGGACGTATTGATAACAGGATAAGTTGTTGGAATGTGGACGTATTTATAATAGGATGAGATGGAATGTGGACGTATTGATAACAGGATAAGTTGTTGGAATGTGGACGTATTCATAACAGGATGAGGAGTTGGAATGTGGATGAATTCATAACAGGGTGAGGAGTTGGAATGTGGATGAATTCATAACTGTAACGGCTGTCAATGTCGTTCTCCTCCTCAGACGAGGAGGAGCATGGATCGGACCAAGATGCGGATTGGTAAGTGTTCATTATTTAATGGCAAACCAACAAACACTACAAATTAACAAAACAACAAACGTGACTAACCTGCAACAGTCCTGTGTGGCCCAAATGCTGACACAGGAACAAACACCCACAAACCACCAGTGAAACCCTGGCTGCCTTAGTATGACTCTCAATCAGAGACAAACGATACACACCTGTCTCTAATTGAGAATCATACCAGGCCGAACACAAAACCCCACATAGAAATAGAAACCTAGACCAACCCACCCAATTCACGCCCTGACCAACTAAAACAAATACATAACAAAGGAAAACAGGTCAGGAACGTGACAATAACAGGATGAGGTGTTGGAATGTGGATGTATTTATAAGTACATTGTCTATATTACATTCAAAAAGTATTCAGATCCCTTCCCCCTTTAAATAAAATAAAAAAACAGATACCTTATTTACATAAGTAATCAGACCCTTTGCTATGAGACTCGAAATTGAGCTCAGGTGCATCCTGTTTCCTTTGATCATCCTTGAGATGTTTCTACAAGCTGTGGTAAATTACATTGATTGGACATGATTCAGAAAGGCATGTAAACCTGTGCCTTGCAAAATTATTCACTTGGTGTTTTTCCTATTTTGTTGCATTACAACCTGTAATTTAAATTGATTTTTATTTGGATTTCATGTAACTGACATACACAAAATAGTCCAAATTGGTGAAGTGAAATGAAAGAGAACTTGATCAAAAAGAAAAAACAGAAAACTGGTGCGTGCATATGTATTTCACCCCCTTTGCTATGAAGCCCCTAAATAAGATCTGGTGCAACCAGATGTCACATAATTCGTTAAATAAAGTCCACCTGTGTGCAATCTAAGTGTCACATGATCTGTCACATGATCTCAGTACATATACAGTTGAAATCGGAAGTTTACATACACTTAGGAAGGAGTCATTAAAACTCGTTTTTCAACCACTCCACAAAAGTGTTAACAAACTATAGCTGTGGCAAGTCGGTTAGGACATCTACTTTGTGCATGACACAAGTCATTTTTCCAACAAATGTTTACAGATATATTATTTCCTTTATAATTCACTGTATCAGAATTCCAGTGGGTCAGAAGATTACATACACTAAGTTGACTGTGCCTTTAAACAGCTTGGAAAATTCCAGAAAATTATGTCATGGCTTTAGAAGCTTCTGATAGGGTAATTGACATCATTTGAGTCAATTGGAGGTGTACCTGTGAATGTATTTCAAGGTCTACCTTCAAACTCAGTGCCTCTTTGCTTGACATCATGGGAAAATCAAAAGAAATCCACCAAGACCTCAGAGAAAAAATTGTAGACCTTCACAAGTTTGGTTCATCCTTGTGAGCAATTTCCAAATGCCTGAAGGTACCACATTCATCTGTACAAACAATAGTACACAAGTATAAACACCATGGGACCACGCAGCCGTCATACCGCTCAGGAAGGAGAAGAGTTCTGTCTCCTAGAGATGAACATACTTTGGTGAGAAAAGTGCAAATCAATCCCAGAACAACAGCAAAGGACCTTGCGAAGATGCTGGAGGAAACAGGTACAAAAGTATCTATATTCACAGTAAAATGAGTCCTATATCGACATAACCTGAAAGGCCGCTCAGCAAGGAAGAAGCCACTGCTCCAAAACCGCCATAAAAAAGCCAGACTACGGTTTGCAACCGCAAATGGGGACAAAGATCGTACTTTTTGGAGAAATGTCCTCTGATCTGATGAAACAAAAATAGAACTGTTTGGCCATAATGACCATCGTTATGTTTGGAGGAAAAAGGGGGAGGCTTGCAAGCCAAAGAACACCATCCCAATCGTGAAGCACGGGGGTGACATCATCATGTTGTGGGGGTGCTTTGCTGCAGGAGGGACTGGTGCACATCACAAAATAGATGGCATCATGAGGGAGGAAGATTATGTGGATATACTGAAGCAACATCTCAAGACATCAGTCAGGAAGTTAAAGCTTGGTCGCAAATGGGTCTTCCAAATGGACAATGACCCAAAGCATACTTCCAAAGTTGTGGCAAAATGGCTTAAGGACAACAAAGTCAAGGTATTGGAATGGCCATCACAAAGCCCTGACCTCAATCCTATAGAAAATTTGTGGGCAGAACTGAAAAAGCGTGTGCGAGCAAGGAGGCCTACAAACCTGACTCGGTTACACCAGCTCTGTCAGGAGGAATGGGCCAAAATTCATCCAACTTATTGTGGGAAGCTTGTGGCTACCCGAAACGTTTGACCCAAGTTTAACAATTTAAAGGCAATGCTACCAAATACTAATTGAGTGTATGTAAACTTTTTTAATACACAGTATTAACTAAATTATTCAATTTACAAAGAACGCCAACAACACATGCTAAAGCTTCTTGGCATGTAAACAAAACAAGGTCCAGGAAAAAAATGCAGCACTATTTTAAAAGTTTACAATAAAAGCTGAAATAAATCATTCTGTCCACTATTATTCTGACATTTCACATTCTTAAAATAAGTTGGTGATCCTAATTGGCCTAAGACAGATAATTAATTTTAACTAGGATTAAATGTCAGGAATTGTGAAAAACTGAGTTTAAATGTATTTAGGTAAGGTGTATGTAAACTTCCGACTTCAACTGTACAACTGTTCTGAAAGGCACCAGAGTCTACAACACCACCAAGCAAGCGGCACCATGAAGACCAAGGAATTTCTCCAGGTCAGGGACAAAGTTGTGGAGAACTACAGATCAGGGTTGGATTATAAAGAAAATATCTGAAACTTTGAACATCCCATGGAGAACCATTAAATGCATTATTAAAAAATTGAAAGAATATGGTACCACAAGAAACCTGCCAAGAGAGGGCCGCCCACCAAAACCCACAGACCAGACAAGGAGGGCATTAATCAGAGAGGCAACAAAGAGATCAAAGATAACCCTGAAGGAGCTGCAAAGCTCCACAGCGGAGATTGGAGTATCTGTCCATAGGACCACTTTAAGCCGTACACTCCACAGAGCTGGGCTTTACGGAAGAATGGCCAGAAAAAAGCCATTGCTTGAAGAAAAAAATAAGCAAACATGTTTGGTGTTCGCCAAAAGGCATGTGGGAGACTCCCCAAACATATGGAAGAAGGTACTCTGGTCAGATTAGACTAAAATTTAGCTTTTTGGCCATCAAGGAAAACACTGTCTGTCGCAAACCCAACACCTCACCCCGAGAACACCATCCCCACAGTGAAGCATGATGGTGGCAGCGTCATGTTGTGGGGATGTTTTTCATCTGCAGGGACTGGGAAACTTGTCAGAATTGAAGGAATGATGGATGGTGCTAAATACAGGGAAATTCTTGAGGGAAACCTGTTTCAGTTTTCCAGAGGTTTGAGACTGGGACGGAGGTTCACCTTCCAGCAGGACAATGACCCTAAGCATACTGCTAATGCAACACTTGAGTGGTTTAAGGGGAAACATTTAAATGCCTTGGAATGGCCTAGTCAAAGCCCAGACCTCAATCCAATTGAGAATCTGTGGTATGACTCAAAGATTGCTGTACACAAGCAGAACCCATCCAACATGAAGGAGCTGGAGCAGTTTTGCCTTGAAGAATGGGCAAAAATCCCAGTGGCGAGATGTGCCAAGCTCATAGAGACATACCCCAAGAGACGTGTAGCTGTAATTGCTGCAAAAGGTGACTCTACAAAGTATTGACTTTGGGGGGTGAATAGTGATGCACGCTCAAGTTCAGTTTTTTTGTCTTATTTATTGTTTGTTTCAAAATAAAAAATATTTTCTATCTTCAAAGTGGTAGGCTTGTTGTGTAAATCAAATGATACAAACCATCCCCCAAAATCTACTTTAATTCCAGGTTGTAAGGCTACACAATAGGAAAAATGCCAAGGGGGGTGAAAACTTTCACAAGCCACTGTAAGGTCCCACAGTTGACAGTGAATGTCAGAGCAAAAACCAAGTCATGAGGTTGAAGGAATTCTCCGTAGAGCTCCGAGACAGGATTGCGTCGAGGCACAGATCTGGGGAATGGTACCAAAATATTTCTGCAGCATTGAAGGTTCCCAAGAACACAGTGGCATCCATCATTTTTAAATGCAAGAAGTTTGGAACCACCAAGACTGAGCAATCGGGGTAGAAGGTCCACTCAGTAAAAGGCACATGACAGCCCGCTTGGAGTTTGCCAAAAGACACCTAAAGGACTCTCAGACCATGACAAACAAGACTCTCTGGTCTGATGAAAACAGGATTTAACTCTTTGGCCTGAATGCCAAGCGTCATGTCTGAAGGAAACCTGGCACCATCCCTACGGTGAGGCATGGTGGTGGAAGCGTCATGCTGTGGTGGAAGCGTCATTCAGCGGCAGGGATTGGGAGACTAGTCAGGATTGAGGGAAAGATGAACGGAGCAAAGTACAGAGAGATCCTTGATGAAAACCTGCTCCAGACCTCAGATCGGGGTGAAGGTTCACCTTCCAAAATGGCAAGACCCTAAGCACACAACCAAGACAACGCAGGAACGACTTCGGGACAAGTCTCTGAATGTCCTTGAGTGGAACCCGATCAAACATCTCTGGAGACCTGAACATTTCTGTGCAGCTACGCTCCTCATCCAACCTGACAGAGCATGAGAGAATCTGCAGAAAAGAATGAGAGAAACTCCCCAAATACAGGTGTGTCAAGCTTGTAGTGTCATACCCAAGAAGAATCAAGGCTGTAATCGTTGCCAAAGGTGTTTCAACAAAGTACTGAGAAAAGGGTCTGAATAGTTATGTAAATGTGATATTTCATTTATTTTATTTTATTACATTTGCCAAAAATTCTACATAAACTGCTTTGTCATTTGGGGGTATTGTGATGTCATTACGGGGTATTGTGTGTCGATTGATGAGGGGGAAAAAACTCTTTAATACATTTTAGAATAAGGTTGTAACTTAACAAAATGTGGAAAAGTCAAGGGGTCTGAATACTTTCCGAATGCCATAATGTCCTGTATATTGGCAAAGGATGTGCATTTGGGAGTGAAATGTACAGAAAAAAATGATGTGTTTTTTTGTAGATGAGACATGTCAGACAAGTTGAGAGCTTCCACATGACTCGAGAGAGCAGTTATCTGAGGCTCAAAATCCCATAGCCGCCAGCAATTCCATTTTACGCATACTTGATTTGGCGAAACGACATAGCACATTAAATAACTAGGATGTTTTTTTTGGACAGACCCTGCGTCCCAAATGGCACCTTATTCTACTTTTGATCAGGGCCCATATTTCTCTGGTTAAAAGTAGTGCACTATATAGGGAATAGGTTGCCATTTGGGACCCAGGCTCGGTCTATCACCACTGTAGTTACAGTGATGTTCACATTCCAATGCCTCCATGTCATCATCACTCTCGGAAACACAAAACATTCCATTTTCAACGGCTCAAGGCCTTCACTTCCTGACATAAACCTAGGTAGAACATAATGATGTTTCTTCAACCTAGACATAAGCACTATGTCGCTAGAACTCAGAGCTTAGCCTCAACAGTTCTATTTGTTGGGTTTTATAAGAAACAG
Source organism: Salvelinus namaycush (assembly GCF_016432855.1). Lineage (NCBI taxonomy): Eukaryota > Metazoa > Chordata > Actinopteri > Salmoniformes > Salmonidae > Salvelinus > Salvelinus namaycush. The sequence goes on along the minus strand of NC_052311.1, from coordinate 6,108,800 downwards.
CAAGGGAACACCAAAACATTTACTCCGGTTAAAGCTTACGAGGCTCGGTAATTAGTGGAATGACTCATGATAATTATGAAATTACATTACGCGAATGGCTTAAAAAAACATTTTATTACCCCTAACGGTTGCAATCTTGCAAGGTAATCACCAGAAATGGTTCCGAGCTTGGCTTCAATCCAATATAAACTAGCAGCTAGAGGGCCACAATAAAAACACCAGCCCTCCCTACCGGTTAGTGTGACAGCCCCCCCTATCTGTTAGTGTGACAGTCCTCCCTACCTGTTAGTGTGACAGTCCTCCCTACCTGTTAGTGTGACAGTCATTCCTATCTGTTAGTGTGACAGTCCTCCCTACCTGTTAGTGGGACAGCCCACCCTACCTATTAGTGTGACAGTCCCCCCTACCTGTTAGTGTGACAGACCTCCCTACCTGTTAGTGTGTGACAGTCCTCCCTACCTGTTAGTGTGTGACAGTCCTCCCTACCTGTTAGTGTGACAGTCCTCCCTACCTGTTAGTGTGACAGTCCTCCCTACCTGTTAGTGTGTGACAGTCCTCCCTACCTGTTAGTGTGACAGCCCTCCCTACCTGTTAGTGTGACAGTCCTCCCTACCGGTTAGTGGGACAGTCCTCCCTACCGGTTAGTGGGACAGTCCTCCCTACCTGTTAGTGTGACAGTCCTCCCTACCTGTTAGTGTGACAGACCTCCCTACCTGTTAGTGTGACAGTCCTCCCTACCTGTTAGTGTGTGACAGTCCTCCCTACCTGTTAGTGTGACAGTCCTCCCTACCTGTTAGTGTGACAATCCTCCCTACCTGTAGTGTGACAGTCCTCCCTACCTGTTAGTGTGTGACAGTCCTCCCTACCTGTAGTGTGACAGTCCCCCCTACCTGTTAGTGTGACAGTCCTCCCTACCTGTTAGTGTGACAGACCTCCCTACCTGTTAGTGTGACAGTCCCCCCTACCTGTTAGTGTGACAGTCCTCCCTACCTGTTAGTGTGACAGTCCTCCCTACCTGTTAGTGTGACAGTCCTCCCTACCTGTTAGTGTGACAGACCTCCCTACCTGTTAGTGTGACAGTCCCCCCTACCTGTTAGTGTGACAGTCCTCCCTACCTGTTAGTGTGACAGTCCTCCCTACCTGTTAGTGTGACAGACCTCCCTACCTGTTAGTGTGACAGTCCCCCCTACCTGTTAGTGTGACAGTCCTCCCTACCTGTTAGTGTGACAGTCCTCCCTACCTGTTAGTGTGACAGACCTCCCTACCTGTTAGTGTGACAGTCCTCCCTACCTGTTAGTGTGACAGTCCTCCCTACCTGTTAGTGTGACAGACCTCCCTACCCCCTAGAACCAGAACATGACTTATTACTGTCACTGAGTTAGTACAGAACCAGAACATGACTTATTACTGTCACTGAGTTAGTACAGAATCAGAACATGACTTACTACTGTCACTGAGTTAGTACAGAACCAGATCATGACTTACTACTGTCACTGAGTTAGTACAGAACCAGATCATGACTTACTACTGTCACTGAGTTAGTACAGAACCAGAACATGACTTATTACTGTCACTGAGTTAGTACAGAACCAGAACATGACTTATTACTGTCACTGAGTTAGTACAGAATCAGAACATGACTTATTACTGTCACTGAGTTAGTACAGAATCAGAACATGACTTACTACTGTCACTGAGTTAGTACAGAATCAGAACATGACTTATTACTGTCACTGAGTTAGTACAGAATCAGAACATGACTTACTACTGTCACTGAGTTAGTACAGAACCAGAACATGACTTATTACTGTCACTGAGTTAGTACAGAACCAGAACATGACTTATTACTGTCACTGAGTTAGTACAGAATCAGAACATGACTTATTACTGTCACTGAGTTAGTACAGAATCAGAACATGACTTATTACTGTCACTGAGTTAGTACAGAACCAGAACATGACTTACTACTGTCACTGAGTTAGTACAGAATCAGAACATGACTTATTACTGTCACTGAGTTAGTACAGAACCAGAACATGACTTACTACTGTCACTGAGTTAGTACAGAACCAGAACATGACTTATTACTGTCACTGAGTTAGTACAGAATCAGAACATGACTTATTACTGTCACTGAGTTAGTACAGAACCAGAACATGACTTATTACTGTCACTGAGTTAGTACAGAATCAGAACATGACTTATTACTGTCACTGAGTTAGTACAGAACCAGATCATGACTTACTACTGTCACTGAGTTAGTACAGAACCAGAACATGACTTATTACTGTCACTGAGTTAGTACAGAACCAGATCATGACTTATTACTGTCACTGAGTTAGTACAGAATCAGAACATGACTTATTACTGTCACTGAGTTAGTACAGAACCAGAACATGACTTATTACTGTCACTGAGTTAGTACAGAATCAGAACATGACTTATTACTGTCACTGAGTTAGTACAGAACCAGAACATGACTTATTACTGTCACTGAGTTAGTACAGAATCAGAACATGACTTACTACTGGCACTGCAGCCTCAAACAGCTGTGAAGCCCATAAAAGAGGGACGTGTGAATGGCCAAGTACATTACTGGGGTCAAGCTTCCTGCCATCCAGGACCTACATACTAGGCAATGCCAGAGGAAGGCCCTATAAATTGGTCAACAACTCCAGCCACCCAACTCATACACTGTTCTCTTTGCTACCGCACGGCAAGCGGTACCGGAGCGCCAAGTCTAGGTGCAAAAGGCTCCTTAACAGCTTCTACCCCCAAGCCATAAGACTGCTGAACAATGAATCAAAAGGCCACCCGGGCTATTTACATTGATTTATTTGAAGAATAAAGCCTGTATTTTTTTGTATTCTTTTAAAATTAACCTTTATTTAACTAGTCAAGTCAGTTAAGAACAAATTCTTATTTACAATGACTGCCTACCAAAAGGCAAAAGGTCTCCTGTGGGAACGGGGACAAAGCAATGCAAGAGTTCCTATTCATCTGCTGTAGCAAGAAAGACACATCAGGCCACAGGGAAGATAACCTGTACTGTTCCCTCCTCTGGTCTTCTATGCAGCCTGAAAGATAACCTGTACTGTTCCCTCCTCTGGTCTTCTATGCAGCCTGAAAGATAACCTGTACTGTTCCCTCCTCTGGTCTTCTATGCAGCCTGAAAGATAACCTGTACTGTTCCCTCCTCTGGTCCTCTATGCAGCCTGAAATATAACCAGTACTGTTCCCTCCTCTGGTCTTCTATGCAGCCTGAAAGATAACCTGTACTGTTCCCTCCTCTGGTCTTCTATGCAGCCTGAAAGATAACCTGTACTGTTCCCTCCTCTGGTCTTCTATGCAGCCTGAAATATAACCAGTACTGTTCCCTCCTCTGGTCTTCTATGCAGCCTGAAAGATAACCTGTACTGTTCCCTCCTCTGGTCTTCTATGCAGCCTGAAAGATAACCTGTACTGTTCCCTCCTCTGGTCCTCTATGCAGCCTGAAAGATAACCTGTACTGTTCCCTCCTCTGGTCCTCTATGCAGCATGAACGATAACCTGTACTGTTCTCTCCTCTGGTCCTCTATGCAGCCTGAAATATAACCTGTACTGTTCTCTATGCAGCCTGAAAGATAACCTGTACTGTTCCCTCCTCTGGTCCTCTATGCAGCCTGAAATATAACCTGTACTGTTCCCTCCTCTGGTCCTCTATGCAGCCTGAAAGATAACCTGTACTGTTCCCTCCTCTGGTCCTCTATGCAGTCTGAAAGATAACCTGTACTGTTCTCTTCTGGTCTTCTATGCAGTCTGAAAGATAACCTGTACTGTTCCCTCCTCTGGTCTTCTATGCAGCCTGAAAGTTAACCTGTACTGTTCTCTTCTGGTCTTCTATGCAGCCTGAAAGATAACCTGTACTGTTCTCTTCTGGTCCTCTACGCAGCCTGAAAGAACACGTTCCATGGGACTTAGCTAACTTTAAAAGTCAAGGCATGGGGTGTAGAAAATATGTCTAAGGAAATATGTGAAATATGTTTCCTATTTCCGGCCATGATTGAGTCTGTGTCCCAAATGGCATTCCCTATATAGTGCACTACTTTTGCCCAGGGCCCTGCACTATCTAGTTGATAGGGTGCCATTTGAGACAGAGCCTGAGTTTTTTTTTAGAGGATATGCAGACCCACTGTCTCGCTGAACAGTACTTCCTTTGCAGTGGGAGAGATAGAACATGTTGGGCTTGGAGGTTGACATTCAGACGGAAAGGAATGCAACAAGCAGCCCAGTCCTAGAAACCCAGGAGACAGCTGGGTCTAGGTGAGGCTGAGGGCTAGGAGTAAGCTGGGTCTAGGTGAGGCTGAGGGCCAGGAGACAGCTGGGTCTAGGTGAGGCTGAGGGCCAGGAAACAGCTGGGTCTGGGTGAGGCTGAGGGCCAGGAGACAGCTGGGTCTAGGTGAGGCTGAGGACCAGGAGACAGCTGGGTCTAGGTGAGGCTGAGGGCTAGGAGACAGCTGGGTCTAGGTGAGGCTGAGGGCTAGGAGACAGCTGGGTCTAGGTGAGGCTGAGGGCTAGGAGACAGCTGGGTCTAGGTGAGGCTGAGGGCTAGGAGACAGCTGGGTCTAGGTGAGGCTGAGGATCAGGAGACAGTTGGGTCTAGGTGAGGCTGAGGGCTAGGAGACAGCTGGGTCTAGGTGAGGCTGAGGGCTAGGAGACAGCTGGGTCTAGGTGAGGCTGAGGGCCAGAAGACAGCTGGGTCTAGGTGAGGCTGAGGGCTAGGAGACAGCTGGGTCTAGGTGAGGCTGAGGGCTAGGAGACAGCTGGGTCTAGGTGAGGCTGAGGGCTAGGAGACAGCTGGGTCTAGTTGAGGCTGAGGGTCAGGAGATAGCTGGGTCTAGGTGAGGCTGAGGGCTAGGAGACAGCTGGGTCTAGGTGAGGCTGAGGGCTAGGAGACAGCTGGGTCTAGGTGAGGCTGAGGGCCAGGAGACAGCTGGGTCTAGGTGAGGCTGATGGCCAGGAGACAGCTGGGTCTAGGTGACGCTGATGGCCAGGAGACAGCTGGGTCTAGGTGAGGCTGAGGACCAGGGAGAGGAAGACAGCTGGTTCTAGGTGAGGCTGAGGGCCAGGGAGAGGAAGACAGCTGGGTCTAGGTGAGGCTGAGGGCCAGGGAGAGGAAGACAGCTGGGTCTAGGTGAGGCTGAGGGCCAGGGAGAGGAAGACAGCTGGGTCTAGGTGAGGCTGAGGGCCAGGGAGAGGAAGACAGCTGGTTCTAGGTGAGGCTGAGGACCAGGGAGAGGAAGACAGCTGGGTCCAGGTGAGGATGAGGACCAGGGAGAGGAAGACATCTGGGTCCAGGTGAGGCTGATGGCCAGGGAGAGGAGGACAGTTGGGTCTAGGTGAGGCTAGCCATCTATAATAACCTGTCACTACACTCCCAGACACCAGGCATCTCTATCCATCTATAATAACCTGTCACTACACTCCCAGACACCAGGCATCTCTATCCATCTATAATAACCTGTCACTCCCAGACACCAGGCATCTCTATCCATCTATAATAACCTGTCACTCCCAGACACCAGGCATCTCTATCCATCTATAATAACCTGTCACTACACTCCCAGATACCAGACACCTCTATCCATCTATAATAACCTGTCACTCCCAGACACCAGACATCTCTATCCATCTATAATAACCTGTCACTACACTCCCAGACACCAGACATCTCTATCCATCTATAATAACCTGTCACTCCCAGACACCAGGCATCTCTATCCATCTATAATAACCTGTCACTCCCAGACACCAGACATCTCTATCCATCTATAATAACCTGTCACTACACTCCCAGACACCAGGCATCTCTATCCATCTATAATACCCTGTCACTCCCAGACACCAGGCATCTCTATCCATCTATAATAACCTGTCACTCCCAGACACCAGACATCTCTATCCATCTATAATAACCTGTCACTACACTCCCAGACACCAGGCATCTCTATCCATCTATAATAACCTGTCACTACAATTCCAGACACCAGGCATCTCTATCCATCTATAATAACCTGTCATTCCCAGACACCAGGCATCTCAATCCATCTATAATAACCTGTCACTCCCAGACACCAGACATCTCTATCCATCTATAATAACCTGTCACTACACTCCCAGACACCAGGCATCTCTATCCATCTATAATAACCTGTCACTCCCAGACACCAGGCATCTCTATCCATCTATAATAACCTGTCACTCCCAGACACCAGGCATCTCTATCCATCTATAATAACCTGTCACTACACTCCCAGATACCAGACACCTCTATCCATCTATAATAACCTGTCACTCCCAGACACCAGACATCTCTATCCATCTATAATAACCTGTCACTACACTCCCAGACACCAGACATCTCTATCCATCTATAATAACCTGTCACTCCCAGACACCAGGCATCTCTATCCATCTATAATAACCTGTCACTACACTCCCAGACACCAGACATCTCTATCCATCTATAATAACCTGTCACTCCCAGACACCAGACATCTCTATCCATCTATAATAACCTGTCACTACACTCCCAGACACCAGGCATCTCTATCCATCTATAATACCCTGTCACTCCCAGACACCAGGCATCTCTATCCATCTATAATAACCTGTCACTCCCAGACACCAGACATCTCTATCCATCTATAATAACCTGTCACTACACTCCCAGACACCAGGCATCTCTATCCATCTATAATAACCTGTCACTACAATTCCAGACACCAGGCATCTCTATCCATCTATAATAACCTGTCATTCCCAGACACCAGGCATCTCAATCCATCTATAATAACCTGTCACTCCCAGACACCAGACATCTCTATCCATCTATAATAACCTGTCACTACACTCCCAGACACCAGGCATCTCTATCCATCTATAATAACCTGTCACTCCCAGACACCAGGCATCTCTATCCATCTATAATAACCTGTCACTCCCAGACACCAGGCATCTCTATCCATCTATAATAACCTGTCACTACACTCCCAGATACCAGACACCTCTATCCATCTATAATAACCTGTCACTCCCAGACACCAGACATCTCTATCCATCTATAATAACCTGTCACTACACTCCCAGACACCAGACATCTCTATCCATCTATAATAACCTGTCACTCCCAGACACCAGGCATCTCTATCCATCTATAATAACCTGTCACTACACTCCCAGACACCAGACATCTCTATCCATCTATAATAACCTGTCACTCCCAGACACCAGACATCTCTATCCATCTATAATAACCTGTCACTACCCTCCCAGACACCAGACATCATGCATTAAGTGGAAATGTGTAGATGAGCATAGGAACACACACACGTGCACATACACACACACACACGCACACACACGCACCGACACGTACACACATACACACACATAGAAAAACACCACACGAGCCACGGTGGTACTATGAGTCTGGATAAGTGCTCTCTCACACTATACTTCAAATCATGTCAGCTTCTCTCTGTACAAACACAGGGAATCGGGGGGATGCTCAGCTTTTTACATGTCAGATCATATCTCTCTTAGTCTACTGGAAGCTGGTGTCTCTCACTTTCTCTTCTGCAGTAAAAGGCTGGGAATGAATGACTATGGAGTGAAACTGTTGAGTTTCATGGTACTACAACAAGACACTCTGGGTGTATCCCAAATAGCACCCTGTCCCCTTTATAGTGCACTACTTTGGACCGGAGCCCAGAGGGTGCCAGGAAAGGCAGAGATCAGAGTGAAATAACTACTTGACTGTGCTACCCTGATACCTCGCAGGAGGGGGACAGGAGGATAAGGGGGAGAGGAGGATGAGGAGGAGAGGGGGATGAGGAGAGGAGAGATAGACGGTTTCCTTAAGGAGCTTACTGACAGAGAGAAAGAGAGCGAGAGACAGAGAGTGAGAGAGCGAGAGAGAGCGAGAGACAGAGAGCGAGAGAGAGCGAGAGACAGAGAGCAAGAGAGCGAGAGACAGAGAGCAAGAGAGCGAGAGAGAGAGAGAGAGCGAGAGAGAGAGAGCGAGAGAGAGAGCGAGAGAGAGAGAGAGAGAGAGAGAGAGCGAGAGACAGAGAGCGAGCGAGAGCGAGAGACAGAGAGCAAGAGAGCGAGAGAGAGAGAGCGAGAGACAGAGAGCGAGAGAGAGCGAGAGACAGAGAGCAAGAGAGCGAGAGAGAGAGAGCGCGAGAGACAGAGAGCGAGAGACAGAGAGCGATAGAGAGAGAGAGAGAGAGAGAGGGAGATGAAGGATAGGGCGGGTATATCAACATTGACTACTGCTACGACCAGCAAACGTCCAAAATAGGAAATTAATCCTTTAAATCGCTAACTTTTTTTTTTGTGAAACACAGTGTATAATCCCTGTGCATTAGTGAGAGCTGTCAGACTGTTGAAAACAGCACCCCCCCCCCCCCCCCCCCCACCCCCCCCCCCACCCCCCATCGTTCCAAGTCATGTCTGACTTAGAGTCCATCATCAGATCAATGGAGGAGTAGTCAACAGACACACGTACTGTGTGCCACTGCAAAGCAACGACCGACACTATTTATCCGGCCCTGATTTCAAGTAGTGCTTTGTGGTCGAGTCCAGTGTTACTGCACAAACACATCCTTGATGTGGCTTGAACAAAGACCTCAGCTCATTAGTAGCTTGATGATCACTCAGCCTTTTCAAACCACACAGAGATGAGAACTCAGCCCTCTCAGGATAATCAGCATGACCATCTGGGCACACCAGATATACGAGGGCCCCGTCTCACATTTCTGAAGATGATGACACCGTCGACGTACCATAAAAGATGTAGCGCTGTCACTCAATCAATTGAGAGAGGAAAGTAGGAATCGGTTGTTTTAGGTCAACAAAATGGCAGTTAACAGCAAACACACACTGATCTGACGTTCAGCAGTAGCAGTTCATCGTTTTAAATGTCTGTCGACATGTTTCATGTCTGCACATGTTATTCAGATTCCCACTTCTCACAGATTCTCTCAGCTGTGCCTCAAGGGGGACTAGTCTTGGCTAATCAGTCCATACATTTATAACTAGCCCCAGGCTCTAGAGACAACGAAACATGTAAACAGCACATCAGGTCAGTTAGAGGACAGTCTCAGTGTAGTGTGAAGGGTGTAGTACATCAGGTCGGTTAGAGGACAGTCTCAGTGTAGTGTGAAGTCTCTATACATCAGGTCAGTTAGAGGACAGTCTCAGTGTAGTGTGAAGTCTCTAGTACATCAGGTCGGTTAGAGGACAGTCTCAGTGTAGTGTGAAGTCTCTAGTACATCAGGTCAGTTACAGGACAGTCTCAGTGTAGTGTGAAGTCTCTAGTACATCAGGTCGGTTAGAGGACAGTCTCAGTGTAGTGTGAAGTCTCTATACATCAGGTCGGTTAGAGGACAGTCTCAGTGTAGTGTGAAGTCTCTATACATCAGGTCAGTTAGAGGACAGTCTCAGTGTAGTGTGAAGTCTCTATACATCAGGTCAGTTAGAGGACAGTCTCAGTGTAGTGTGAAGTCTCTATACATCAGGTCAGTTAGAGGACAGTCTCAGTGTAGTGTGAAGTCTCTAGTACATTAGGTCAGTTAGAGGACAGTCTCAGTGTAGTGTGAAGTCTCTAGTACATCAGGTCAGTTAGAGGACAGTCTCAGTGTAGTGTGAAGTCTCTAGTACATCAGGTCAGTTAGAGGACAGTCTCAGTGTAGTGTGAAGGGTGTAGTACATCAGGTCAGTTAGAGGACAGTCTCAGTGTAGTGTGAAGGGTGTAGCACATCAGGTCGGTTAGAGGACAGTCTCAGTGTAGTGTGAAGTCTCTAGTACATCAGGTCAGTTACAGGACAGTCTCAGTGTAGTGTGAAGTCTCTAGTACATCAGGTCGGTTAGAGGACAGTCTCAGTGTAGTGTGAAGGGTCTAGTACATCAGGTCAGTTAGAGGACAGTCTCAGTGTAGTGTGAAGTCTCTAGTACATCAGGTCAGTTAGAGGACAGTCTCAGTGTAGTGTGAAGTCTCTAGTACATCAGGTCGGTTAGAGGACAGTCTCAGTGTGAAGTCTATAGTACATCAGGTCAGTTACAGGACAGTCTCAGTGTAGTGTGAAGTCTCTAGTACATCAGGTCAGTTACAGGACAGTCTCAGTGTAGTGTGAAGTCTCTAGTACATCAGGTCGGTTAGAGGACAGTCTCAGTGTAGTGTGAAGTCTCTAGTACATCAGGTCAGTTACAGGACAGTCTCGGTGTAGTGTGAAGTCTCTTGCACATCAGGTCAGTTAGAGGACAGTCTCAGTGTAGTGTGAAGTCTCTAGTACATCAGGTCAGTTACAGGACAGTCTCAGTGTAGTGTGAAGTCTCTTGCACATCAGGTCAGTTAGAGGACAGTCTCAGTGTAGTGTGAAGTCTCTAGTACATCAGGTCAGTTAGAGGACAGTCTCAGTGTAGTGTGAAGGGTGTAGTAAATCAGGTCGGTTAGAGGACAGTCTCAGTGTAGTGTGAAGTCTCTAGTACATCAGGTCGGTTACAGGACAGTCTCAGTGTAGTGTGAAGTCTCTAGTACATCAGGTCAGTTACAGGACAGTCTCAGTGTAGTGTGAAGTCTCTAGTACATCAGGTCGGTTAGAGGACAGTCTCAGTGTAGTGTGAAGTCTCTAGTACATCAGGTCGGTTACAGGACAGTCTCAGTGTAGTGTGAAGTCTCTTGCACATCAGGTCGGTTACAGGACAGTCTCAGTGTAGTGTGAAGTCTCTAGTACATCAGGTCGGTTACAGGACAGTCTCAGTGTAGTGTGAAGTCTCTTGCACATCAGGTCAGTTAGAGGACAGTCTCAGTGTAGTGTGAAGTCTCTAGTACATCAGGTCGGTTACAGGACAGTCTCAGTGTAGTGTGAAGTCTCTATACATCAGGTCAGTTAGAGGACAGTCTCAGTGTAGTGTGAAGTCTCTAGTACATCAGGTCAGTTAGAGGACAGTCTCAGTGTAGTGTGAAGTCTCTAGTACATCAGGTCGGTTAGAGGACAGTCTCAGAGTAGTGTGAAGTCTCTAGTACATCAGGTCAGTTAGAGGACAGTCTCAGTGTAGTGTGAAGTCTCTAGTACATCAGGTCAGTTAGAGGACAGTCTCAGTGTAGTGTGAAGTCTCTTGCACATCAGGTCGGTTAGAGGACAGTCTCAGTGTAGTGTGAAGTCTCTTGCACATCAGGTCAGTTACAGGACAGTCTCAGTGTAGTGTGAAGTCTCTTGCACATCAGGTCAGTTACAGGACAGTCTCAGTGTAGTGTGAAGTCTCTTGCACATTAGGTCAGTTACAGGACAGTCTCAGTGTAGTGTGAAGTCTCTATACATCAGGTCGGTTAGAGGACAGTCTCAGTGTAGTGTGAAGGGTGTAGCACATCAGGTCGGTTACAGGACAGTCTCAGTGTAGTGTGAAGGGTGTAGCACATCAGGTCGGTTACAGGACAGTCTCAGTGTAGTGTGAAGGGTCTAGCACATCAGGTCAGTTACAGGACAGTCTCAGTGTAGTGTGAAGTCTCTTGCACATCAGGTCAGTTAGAGGACAGTCTCAGTGTAGTGTGAAGGGTGTAGCACATCAGGTCGGTTAGAGGACAGTCTCAGTGTAGTGTGAAGGGTCTAGTACATCAGGTCAGTTAGAGGACAGTCTCAGTGTAGTGTGAAGTCTCTAGTACTTCAGGTCAGTTACAGGACAGTCTCAGTGTAGTGTGAAGTCTCTAGTACATCAGGTCGGTTAGAGGACAGTCTCAGTGTAGTGTGAAGTCTCAAGTACATCAGGTCAGTTAGAGGACAGTCTCAGTGTAGTGTGAAGTCTCTAGTACATTAGGTCAGTTAGAGGACAGTCTCAGTGTAGTGTGAAGTCTCTATACATCAGGTCGGTTAGAGGACAGTCTCAGTGTAGTGTGAAGTCTCTAGTACATCAGGTCGGTTAGAGGACAGTCTCAGTGTAGTGTGAAGTCTCTAGTACATCAGGTCAGTTACAGGACAGTCTCAGTGTAGTGTGAAGGGTGTAGTACATTAGGTCAGTTAGAGGACAGTCTCAGTGTAGTGTGAAGGGTCTAGTACATCAGGTCAGTTACAGGACAGTCTCAGTGTAGTGTGAAGTCTCTATACATCAGGTCGGTTAGAGGACAGTCTCAGTGTAGTGTGAAGTCTCTATACATCAGGTCGGTTAGAGGACAGTCTCAGTGTAGTGTGAAGTCTCTAGTACATCAGGTCAGTGACAGGACAGTCTCAGTGTAGTGTGAAGTCTCTAGTACATCAGGTCAGTTAGAGGACAGTCTCAGTGTAGTGTGAAGTCTCTAGTACATCAGGTCAGTTACAGGACAGTCTCAGTGTAGTGTGAAGTCTCTAGTACATTAGGTCAGTTACAGGACAGTCTCAGTGTAGTGTGAAGTCTCTAGTACATCAGGTCGGTTAGAGGACAGTCTCAGTGTAGTGTGAAGTCTCTAGTACATTAGGTCAGTTACAGGACAGTCTCAGTGTAGTGTGAAGTCTCTTGCACATCAGGTCGGTTAGAGGACAGTCTCAGTGTAGTGTGAAGTCTCTAGTACATCAGGTCAGTTACAGGACAGTCTCAGTGTAGTGTGAAGTCTCTATACATCAGGTCGGTTAGAGGACAGTCTCAGTGTAGTGTGAAGTCTCTATACATCAGGTCAGTTAGAGGACAGTCTCAGTGTAGTGTGAAGTCTCTAGTACATTAGGTCAGTTAGAGGACAGTCTCAGTGTAGTGTGAAGTCTCTATTACATCAGGTCAGTTACAGGACAGTCTCAGTGTAGTGTGAAGTCTCTAGTACATCAGGTCAGTTAGAGGACAGTCTCAGTGTAGTGTGAAGTCTCTAGTACATCAGGTCAGTTAGAGGACAGTCTCAGTGTAGTGTGAAGTCTCTAGTACATCAGGTCGGTTACAGGACAGTCTCAGTGTAGTGTGAAGTCTCTAGTACATCAGGTTGGTTACAGGACAGTCTCAGTGTAGTGTGAAGGGTCTAGTACATCAGGTCGGTTAGAGGACAGTCTCAGTGTAGTGTGAAGGGTCTAGTACATCAGGTCAGTTAGAGGACAGTCTCAGTGTAGTGTGAAGTCTCTAGTACATCAGGTCGGTTACAGGACAGTCTCAGTGTAGTGTGAAGGGTGTAGTACATTAGGTCGGTTAGAGGACAGTCTCAGTGTAGTGTGAAGTCTCTAGTACATCAGGTCAGTTAGAGGACAGTCTCAGTGTAGTGTGAAGTCTCTAGTACATCAGGTCGGTTAGAGGACAGTCTCAGTGTAGTGTGAAGGGTGTAGTACATCAGGTCGGTTAGAGGACAGTCTCAGTGTAGTGTGAAGGGTGTAGTACATTAGGTCGGTTACAGGACAGTCTCAGTGTAGTGTGAAGTCTCTATACATCAGGTCAGTTAGAGGACAGTCTCAGTGTAGTGTGAAGTCTCTAGTACATCAGGTCGGTTAGAGGACAGTCTCAGTGTAGTGTGAAGGGTGTAGTACATCAGGTCGGTTAGAGGACAGTCTCAGTGTAGTGTGAAGGGTGTAGTACACCAGGTCGGTTAGAGGACAGTCTCAGTGTAGTGTGAAGGGTGTAGTACATTAGGTCGGTTAGAGGACAGTCTCAGTTTAGTCTGAAGGGTCTATGTAATAACAATATTGGATGGAATGAGAATTAATACGTGTGTGTGTGTTTCTCTGTCATTTCTCTGCGTTTCATTACAAGATGTGGTCACAGATGAGAAGTACACATCTCTTCTGATTATGTACAAATAATAGTTTTATTCCGTAAATTTCCCCAGACGGAAAAAGATTACAAAGTTTGCTGAGCTGATCTGAGCTAGTCCCTCCCAGGTTGGGGATAGAGGGAGAGAGAGGGGGAGAGAGGGGGAGAGAGAGAGGGTGGAGAGCGAGAGAGAGGGGGGAAGAAAGAGGGGGAGAGAGGGGGGAGAGAGAGGAGAGAAAAAGAGAGAGGGGGAGTTCAAAGTCACCAAGTTCAAAGCTTTATAACATTCAAATGATCTGCCTGTCTACTGCCGCCTGAGAGACAGGGAGAGAGAGAGAGACAGAGAGAGAGAGAGAGCGAGAAGAAGAAGGGAGGGGGGAGGGAAAGTGAATGCATTCATATCCTCAAAGACAAGATGGGGGGGGGGGGGGGGGGGGGGCACCACATCAATAGAATTTCCTCTATGCAGGAGTTACTTCAGAACACAGAGCTCTACAGGCTGTACAATATCTACATAAGACCATAAAACACCAGGATGAGGTAAACAACAACATGACATTTGGACCCATGTTACTGTTCTGTTTGATGCTTCTGCCCTTCTCTTTTAATACGTTATATATCTTATGCCTATTTTCTCACATGCATCACTAACTCAGTGAATCAACCCAATGCCAATCCATCCGGACTGGAGAACCAACCAAATGCCCAATCCATCCAGAACTGGAGAAACCACCCAATGCCAATCCATCTGGACTGGAGAACCAACCCAATACCAATCCATCTGGGCTGGAGAACCAACCAAATGCCAATCCATCTGGCTGGAGAACCAACCAATGACAATCCATCTAGACGGAGAACCAACTCAAGCCAATCCATCTAGGACTGGAGAACCAACTCAATGCCAATCCATCTAGACTGGAGAACCAACCCAATGCCAATCCATCTGGACTGGAGAACCAAACTCAATGCCAATCCCTCTAGACTGGATAACCAACACAATGCCAATCCATCTGGACTGGAGAACCAACCCAGCCAATCCATCTGGGCTGGGCTGGAGAACAACCAAAGACCAATCATCTAGATGGAGACCAACTCATGCCAATCCATCTAGACTGGAGAACCAACCAATGCCAATCATCTAGACTGGGAGAACCAACCCAATGCCAATCCATCTGGACTGGAGAACCAACCCAATACCAATCCATCTGGGCTGGAGAACCAACCAAATGACAATCCATCTAGACTGGAGAACCAACCAATGCCAATCCATCCAGACTGAGAACCAACCCAATACCAATCCATCGGGCTGGAGAACCAACCCAATGTCAATCCATCTAGACTGGAGAACCAACTCAATGCCAATCCATCTAGACTGGAGAACCAACTCAATGCCAATCCATCTGGACTGGAGAACCAACTCAATGCCAATCCATCTAGACTGGAGAACCAACCCAATGCCAATCCATCTGGACTGGTGAACCAACCCAATGCCAATCCATCTAGACTGGAGAACCAACCCAATGCCAATCCATCTAGACTGGAGAACCAACCCAAGTCAATCCATCTAGACTGGAGAACCAACCCCATGCCAATCCATCTAGACTGGAGAACCAACCCAATGTCAATCCATCTAGACTGGAGAACCAACCCAATGCCAATCCATCTAGACTGGAGAACCAACCCAATGTCAATCCATCTAGACTGGAGAACCAACCTAATTCAATCCATCTAGACTGGAGAACCAACCCAATACCAATCCATCTAGACTGGAGAACCAACCCAATGTCAATCCATTCAGACTGGAGGACCAACACCAATGCCAGTCCATCTAGACTGGAGAACCAACCCAATGTCAATCCATCTAGACTGGAGAACTAACCAATGCAATCCATTGGGCTGGAGAACCAACCAAATGACAATCCATCTAGACTGGAGAACCAACCCAATGCCAATCCATCTAGACTGGAGAACCAACCAAATACCAATCCATCTGGGCTGGAGAACCAACCAAATGACAATCCATCTAGACTGGAGAACCAACTCCATGCAATCCATCTAGACTGGAGAACCAACTCAATGCCAATCCCATCTAGACTGGAGAACCAAAC